>NC_064892.1:35020733-35023233 GCF_929443795.1 Astur gentilis | reverse complement strand
AACCCTAACCCTAACCCTAACCCTAACCCTAACCCTAACCCTAACCCTAACCCTAACCCTAACCCTAACCCTAACCCTAACCCTAACCCTAACCCTAACCCTAACCCTAACCCTAACCCTAACCCTAACCCTAACCCTAACCCTAACCCTAACCCTAACCCTAACCCTAACCCTAACCCTAACCCTAACCCTAACCCTAACCCTAACCCTAACCCTAACCCTAACCCTAACCCTAACCCTAACCCTAACCCTAACCCTAACCCTAACCCTAACCCTAACCCTAACCCTAACCCTAACCCTAACCCTAACCCTAACCCTAACCCTAACCCTAACCCTAACCTAACCCTAACCCTAACCCTAACCCTAACCCTAACCCTAACCCTAACCCTAACCCTAACCCTAACCCTAACCCTAACCCTAACCCTAACCCTAACCCTAACCCTAACCCTAACCCTAACCCTAACCCTAACCCTAACCCTAACCCTAACCCTAACCCTAACCCTAACCCTAACCCTAACCCTAACCCTAACCCTAACCCTAACCCTAACCCTAACCCTAACCCTAACCCTAACCCTAACCCTAACCCTAACCCTAACCCTAACCCTAACCCTAACCCTAACCCTAACCCTAACCCTAACCCTAACCCTAACCCTAACCCTAACCCTAACCCTAACCCTAACCCTAACCCTAACCCTAACCCTAACCCTAACCCTAACCCTAACCCTAACCCTAACCCTAACCCTAACCCTAACCCTAACCCTAACCCTAACCCTAACCCTAACCCTAACCCTAACCCTAACCCTAACCCTAACCCTAACCCTAACCCTAACCCTAACCCTAACCCTAACCCTAACCCTAACCCTAACCCTAACCCTAACCCTAACCCTAACCCTAACCCTAACCCTAACCCTAACCCTAACCCTAACCCTAACCCTAACCCTAACCCTAACCCTAACCCTAACCCTAACCCTAACCCTAACCCTAACCCTAACCCTAACCCTAACCCTAACCCTAACCCTAACCCTAACCCTAACCCTAACCCTAACCCTAACCCTAACCCTAACCCTAACCCTAACCCTAACCCTAACCCTAACCCTAACCCTAACCCTAACCCTAACCCTAACCCTAACCCTAACCCTAACCCTAACCCTAACCCTAACCCTAACCCTAACCCTAACCCTAACCCTAACCCTAACCCTAACCCTAACCCTAACCCTAACCCTAACCCTAACCCTAACCCTAACCCTAACCCTAACCCTAACCCTAACCCTAACCCTAACCCTAACCCTAACCCTAACCCTAACCCTAACCCTAACCCTAACCCTAACCCTAACCCTAACCCTAACCCTAACCCTAACCCTAACCCTAACCCTAACCCTAACCCTAACCCTAACCCTAACCCTAACCCTAACCCTAACCCTAACCCTAACCCTAACCCTAACCCTAACCCTAACCCTAACCCTAACCCTAACCCTAACCCTAACCCTAACCCTAACCCTAACCCTAACCCTAACCCTAACCCTAACCCTAACCCTAACCCTAACCCTAACCCTAACCCTAACCCTAACCCTAACCCTAACCCTAACCCTAACCCTAACCCTAACCCTAACCCTAACCCTAACCCTAACCCTAACCCTAACCCTAACCCTAACCCTAACCCTAACCCTAACCCTAACCCTAACCCTAACCCTAACCCTAACCCTAACCCTAACCCTAACCCTAACCCTAACCCTAACCCTAACCCTAACCCTAACCCTAACCCTAACCCTAACCCTAACCCTAACCCTAACCCTAACCCTAACCCTAACCCTAACCCTAACCCTAACCCTAACCCTAACCCTAACCCTAACCCTAACCCTAACCCTAACCCTAACCCTAACCCTAACCCTAACCCTAACCCTAACCCTAACCCTAACCCTAACCCTAACCCTAACCCTAACCCTAACCCTAACCCTAACCCTAACCCTAACCCTAACCCTAACCCTAACCCTAACCCTAACCCTAACCCTAACCCTAACCCTAACCCTAACCCTAACCCTAACCCTAACCCTAACCCTAACCCTAACCCTAACCCTAACCCTAACCCTAACCCTAACCCTAACCCTAACCCTAACCCTAACCCTAACCCTAACCCTAACCCTAACCCTAACCCTAACCCTAACCCTAACCCTAACCCTAACCCTAACCCTAACCCTAACCCTAACCCTAACCCTAACCCTAACCCTAACCCTAACCCTAACCCTAACCCTAACCCTAACCCTAACCCTAACCCTAACCCTAACCCTAACCCTAACCCTAACCCTAACCCTAACCCTAACCCTAACCCTAACCCTAACCCTAACCCTAACCCTAACCCTAACCCTAACCCTAACCCTAACCCTAACCCTAACCCTAACCCTAACCCTAACCCTAACCCTAACCCTAACCCTAACCCTAACCCTAACCCTAACCCTAACCCTAACCCTAACCCTAACCCTAACCCTAACCCTAACCCTAACCC